>NC_133326.1:99284124-99309124 GCF_042186555.1 Aquarana catesbeiana | reverse complement strand
CTGGAAAACCTTGTTCAATCAGTGGCTTGCAGCAAATGGGCTGCAGCACTGATCATTGTATTCTGACAGCAGAGTCCCTGCTGTTAGAATACAAAGTCCTGGCGGGGGGATTCCTGCATCCACATCGGTTGTGTGGATGCAGGAAACTGTCTTCTGACAGTGTGTACCCAGCTTTGGGTGCAAGCAGAAAATTTTACATTAATTATTTTATTTAATGCTCAACTGGGGGGGGGGGGGAGCTCTTACAGAGTTTCCTTTAGAATGAAGCAATTAAAGTACAACTAAAGTTTCTGTATACCTAACAGTAGGAGCACCAGGTTCAAACCCCATAACAGCAGGTCATGAAAGGCCAAACATTGAATTACTAGTTATGGACTCAATCTGATCTGGGATGGGTCCTAAATCTAAATACACATAAAATGAACCTCCATCGTGTGAAGGAACACACAGAGCAATGGCTCGGGAGCCACCACTGCATTCATGTGTGCACACGTGACATCATGACGCACGATGCGTGCGCAGGCAGGACGGGGCGGCCATTTTAAATTTGGACATGATGCATGCCAAACAATGTAGCCGTACCTCTGAGACAGCCAGGAAAACCTGCCAGGATGGCGCTGTCCCATTATCAGTCTCAGCCTAGATTGGCCCCTTGGGTGAATGTACTGGTGTAATAAGTATCCATCTGGCTACCGTGATTCCTATGGAAATGTTTACTTAAATGAAGGACTGTCATTACCACCTTATATCTATTGCATGACTTCTAATAGGACAACCCAGCTGTTAGATTGGATGATTGCTTTGGTTCTATGATACACAATATACAGTGGATATAAAAAGTATACACACCCCTGTCAAAATGTGAAGATTTAAAAAAAAATATGAGACAAAGATAAATAATTTCAGAACTTTTTCCACCTTTAATGTGACCTATAAACTGTACAACTAGGTTAAACAACAAACTGAAATCTTTTATGTGGAGGGGAGTAAAAATAAACTAAAATAATATGGTTGCATAAGTGTGCACACCCTTAAAACTAATACTTTGTTGAAGCACCTTTTGATTACAGCACTCAGTCTTTTTGGGCATGAGTCTATCAGCATGCACATCTTGACCTGGCAATATCTGCCCACTCTTCTTTGCAAAAACACTCCAAATCTGTCAGATTGCGAGGGCATCTCCTGTGCACAGCCCTCTTCAGATCACCCCACAGATTTTCAATGGGATTCAGGTCTGGCATCTGGCTGGGCCATTTCAAAACTTTAATCTTCTGCTGGTGAAGCCATTCCTTTGTTTATTTGGATGTAGGCTTTGGGCCGTTGTCATGCTGTAAGATGAAGTTCCTTTTCATGTTCAGCTTTCTACCAGAAGCCTGAATGTTTTGTGCCAATATTGACTGGTATTTGGAACTGTTCATAATTCCCTCTACCTTGACTAGGGCCTTTCTCCAGCTGAAGAAAAAATTATGCTGCCACCTCCATGCTTCACTGTGGGTATGGTGTTCATTTGGTGATGTGCAGTGTTGTTTTTGTGCCAAACATATCTTTTGGAATTATGGCCAAAAAGTTGAACCTTGGTTTGATCAGACCATAACACATTTTCCCACATGCTTTTGGGAGACTTCAGATGCGTTTTTGCAAAATTTAGCCAGGCTTGGATGTTAAGGCTTCAGTCTTGCCACTCTCCCCCATAGCCCAGACATATGAAGAACACGGGAGATTGTCACATGTACCACACAGCCAGTACTTGCCAGATATTCATTCAGCTACTTTAATGTTGCTGTAGGCCTCTTCACAACCTCCCTGACCAGTTTTCTTCTCATCTTTTCATCAATTTTGGAGGCACGTCCAGTTCTTGGTAAAGTCACTGTTGTGCCATATTTTCTCCACTTGATGATGACGGTCTTCACTGTGTTCCATGGTATATCTAATGCCTTGGAAATTCATTTGTACCATTCTCCCGATACCTTTTAATAATGAGATCCCTCTGATGCTTTGGGAGCTCTTTGCGGTCAGGAAAGACCTACTAGAACAGCTGAACATTGTTTTGAGGTTAATCAGAGGCACTTTAAAATGATGGCAGGTGTGTACTGACTCCTATTTAACACAAGTTTAAATGTGATTGCTTAATTCTGAATACAGCTACATCCCCATTATAAGAGGGGGTGTGTACACTTATGCAACCACATTATTTGTTACTCCCCCTCTAAAAGATTTTAGGTTTGTTTTGCAAATAAGTTCAGTTTATAGATCACATTAAAAAGGTGCAAAATGTTCTGAAATTATTCATCTCTGTCTCATTTTTTTACATCACAAACCTTACATTTTAAACAGGGGTGTGTTTATATTCATTGTACGTTGTTGGGATATTTGCACTCTACAAGGGAGATGCTTTTCCAGTCATTCATAGATCTGTGGCTGCCAGCGTTAAGCGTGTGAGGGAGATAAAAAGACTTGTGATATATAAACCCAGTGTTGTCCAATTAAGAAACATACAATCCTACCAGTTCTCACTTCAAATATATAGAAATCTATCACAAATAAGAAAAGCAATAGTGAAAAAAAAATCAATATAATATAGTGATGAATTATAATTCTTAAAGTGCAACATATATTTGGTGCCAACAAATAAATTAGCCCTTTAAAGTGCCGTTCTTTTTTTCTTTTCTTGTGCCAATGGTGAATATGAAGTGCTGTACTCCCCTCCTCATGTGCCCTCACTCACCAGCTTTCAGTGAAAACAGCCTTCATTTTTTGTTTTCAGATTGTATAAAGAAGGTCTAAGTAAAGTATGATGGGACAATTTGCTCATCAATCATTGTGAAAGGCGTCTGTGTGTCTGATATTATGACGATATGGCTGAATACAAATTTTTGTAAAGTTAAACCCAATTGTCTTGACTAAATAAAGAATTAAGATAATACAATGTGGAAGTAAATATACAATTTTACATTTTGACCATAAAATATGCCCCATCTATTTCTTTGTTGGAGGAAGATGATATTTAGAATAGAGACAATCCTTTAAAATCTAATCTGCATTAGTATATACGGTACTTGCATTTGGTTAAATATTGTAACTACATTTTTTTGTCTAAATTAAAACAGATCTAGAATTTGATGAACACTGCTTTGGTCCCCAGTTATGAATAAAATACCCATAATGCCTACTGAGGAGTATGAAGCAGTCTCAGATAAGATCGTGTTTGCAGTATACGGAAGAGCTGTGTCGAAATGGGCTAGCACAGCCAATTCCCATGCAGGCTATGCATGATACCCTCATGACCAGTGTGTGGATAGAGAGTCCCTTATGTTACATAATGGCCGTTTTAATGCTGTATTTTATGGATCCCATAAAAACATGAAAATCCTTAAAAGTAGAAAAAAAAAATACAAAGATGTGCACTGTGCAGATTCAAATATCTGTAGAATTCAGAGTAGCACTTGTTCACATGTTTGACATTCTAGTTTTTAGGAGCTAAACAGCAATTGTAATCACTGGTGGTGTCAGATTTAAAGTGAATTACTCTTCATGGGCAAAGCAAAGGTTAACTTTAGTATCCCAAGTACACTAATATTTTTTACACAAGGTTTTTATGATGGAGCTTCCAAAGTGAATAAGTTCATAACGTCTCCGCAGGATGTGGAAACCTTACAAAAAGATCTGAACAATTAATGGTGTGGAAAACTACATGGCAGATAAGGTTCAATGTAGAAAAATGTAAAATAATGCATTTGGGTGGCAAAAATATGAATGCAATCTATACACTGGGGGGAGAACCTCTGGGGGAATCTAGGATGGAAAAGGACCTGGGGGTCCTAGTAGATGATAGGCTCAGCAATGGCATGCAATGCCAAGCTGCTGCTAACAAAGCAAACAGAATATTGGCATGCATTAAAAAGGGGATCAACTCCAGAGATAAAACGATAATTCTCCCACTCTACAAGACTCTGGTCCGGCCGCACCTAGAGTATGCTGTCCAGTTCTGGGCACCAGTCCTAAGGAAGGATGAAATGGAGCGAGTACAAAGAAGGGCAACAAAGCTAATAAAGGGTCTGGAGGATCTTAGTTATGAGGAAAGGTTGCGAGCACTGAACTTATTCTCTCTGGAGAAGAGACGCTTGAGAGGGGATATGATTTCAATATACAAATACCGTACTGGTGACCCTACAATAAAATTAAAAAACTTTTTTGCAGAAGAGAGTTTAACAAGACTCGTGGCCACTCATTAAAATTAGAAGAAAAGAGGTTTAACCTTAAACTACGTAGAGGGTTCTTTACTGTAAGAGCGTCAAGGATGTGGAATCCCCTTCCACAGGCGGTGGTCACAGCGGGGAGCATCGATAGCTTCAAGAAACTATTAGATAAGCACCTGAATGACCGCAACATACAGGAATATACAATGTATTACTGACACATAATCACACATAGGTTGGACTTGATGGACTTGTGTCTTTTTTCAACCTCGCCTACTATGTAACTATGTAAAGAATTGCTAAAAGCCTGTACCCATTGGCCAGAGGAGCAAGGGTAGGAGTACTTGTACCAGAGCAGTTTAGACTTTTAGTACACTAATACTCACTGACTTTAAGGCCCTTTCACATGGGCATTCCATCAGTATTATTTTGACCTGTGAATTGACGGATCAAAAAACGGACTGCAGTGAGCGGCCAAATGTAAGGCAATGTCCGTCCATTTACATAAAAATTCACTGGACTAACACAGTATGTTTGAATCCAGGTCTGATTGTGCAGACTTGAATGGAAAAGAGCAGATGTAAATGAATATATAAACTGATTTCCATTCGCTCATAGGGATGACATGGGTCCGGTTTTCCACGAGTTGGAGAAATGGAGGTGCCTGTGTGAAAAAGGCCTTAGGGCTTGTTTACAATTGCTTCAAAATGTGACATTGGAGATGTTTTTTGAAAGCACTCTGAATGCCAGTCACTAAATAAAATGGTAAACTTACAGTCCTGTTAACACGTTGCGTTTGCTTCAAAAATTATACCCCATGTCGCTTTCTTGGTGCTTCAAAGCATCTCCACAACCTCCATAGAAGTCTATGACAAAGTTCGCTAGCAGCACTTGCAGCTTTTGAGATACATTTATTCAGCTTTAGCTTTGCTTTGTTTTGGAGATATTGCAGGCATGAGATATCCCAGGATGCACTGGGAGACCAACATGTGAACCAGAAAGACGTCATCAGCAGTCACTTCTGGTCCATGTCTATATATTTTGGAAGTGTCTGGTGCAGACGTCACATCTAGTGTACAGCGAAGACCAGATCGCAGCAACTTGCAGATGCCACACATGGTGTGCAACACAGGAACGCTATAGTGGAAGGGGAGAGGGATCAGAAAACCAGAGAATCAGCAGAGCTGGGGGTTACTACCGAGTGGGATATCAACACGCTTAGCAGATACTACTGAGTGGGGTATCAGCAGAGCTAAGAGTACGACTGAGCAGGGGATCTGCTGAACAGGGGTACTAATGAGCTTAGGATTTGCCGAGTGGGGGTACTACTAAGCTGGGGTTTTTACTGGGCCCCTTTAAAACAAACAGAAAGTCAACACACACAGGGCATTTGTCAAGCAGCATTAAAGCATCACTGAAGCATCCAAAATACATCAAAAAAGCATGTTGAAGCAGTAGGCTTTTTAATGTGTACTGAAGCAAGTGTAAATGAGCCCTTACTGTGAAAACCTCAACCAACAATTCAAAAAAAGTGTTACCTGTCCATGTGCATATAGTTGGTAGTATGGCAAACAGAGGATGAGCACAAAACTGGCCAGATAGGAGCATGGAATAGGAATGAGCAAAGTGCAGTAACATTACCCAGATCTAAATTTACTGTTTTCAGAATAGGAAATCATTTCTGATTGGCTGCAGTAAGCTCTTGCCTGTATTTTTAATATAACATTCATTATCACTAGGACAGATAGATATAATAAAAGACACAAGCAGCTCATCTAATTAGAGCAAGCTTACTGTGGGCAGCACAATGGCAAAAGTGGTTAGCAATCTTACAATAGCGGGAGCCTAGGATCAAATCCTGCCATGAAAAAGATGTGCATGGGGTTTATACATTTTCCTATGTTTGTGTGGGTTTCCTCACCAATCCTAAAAAATTATTTTAAGTTAATTGGTCTCAACAAACCGGCACCGGTGTATCTGTGCAATAAGAGAACAGATGATTGTAAGCTCCCCCACAGCTTGAACTACTATGAATGGCTTTATGGACTCTGTAAAGTGTTCTGTGGATACAGGGAAGAGAAAAAAAAAAAAAAAAAAACACAGCATAAAAGGAAATTCTCCAGCCTATTGTTAGTCGGGAGAGGGAACCTTATAAAAACCTGCTGCAAGCACTAACCCCACCAGACGTCTCAGCTGCACACACTTGCAAACATATGTGGAAGTCACATGCTACCATCAAAGAACTTCTCATATTCTATGTGTGTGTATAACATATGTATGTTTTCAATATGACTATAAACTGAGACGATTGCAATATTTTCAGTATTCGTTTATTGCTATGAGGTAAAAATAAAAAAAACAAGCTGCTGCCTAATTATCAGCAAGTAAGGTGAAATAGAGAGGGGTAAATCACTGTATGTGCTAAAATGGACCTTCTCAATCATACTATCAAACCTTGCATTTCTGAGTGTTTAGCTTTTACATTTTTTTGGGGAGGGGAGGAATTTATGATGCCGCAGCCTTCGTTACATTTAGGCCGGGTTCACACGGGTACGATAAACACTCCGATATTGGGAGCTCATGACGTGTGAAAATCAATGTTTCCCTATGGGAGCTGTCCTAACTGGTCCGACACAAGTCGGTCCGACTTTGAAAATGCTCCCTGCACTACTTTGGTCCGACTTTGATCCTACTTCAGCCCATTGAATATCACTGAAGTCGGATCAAAGTCGGATCGCCGTCTTGACTGATCCAACTTTGGCATGCAAAAAAAAAACAGCATGGGTTCCCCCTCCAAGAGCATACCAGGCCCTTCGGTCTGGTATGGATTTTAAGGTCAACCCCCATGCCAAAAAAGCAGCCTGGCAGGTCAGGAAAGGGGGTGGGGACGAGCGACTGCCCCCCCCCCCCCCCCCCGAATGGTACCAGGCCGCATGCCCTCAACATGGTGGGGGGGGGCCTGCACCCCCCACCCCAAAGCACCTTGTCCCCATGTTGATGAGGACAAGGGCCTCTTCCCGACAACTTTGGCCCCCCACTCTATGTGAATGAGAATGGGGTACATTGTACCCCTACCCATTCGCCTGAAAAAAAAAAAAAAAAAAAAAAAAAAAAGGGATCAAAAATAAAAACAAAACACAGTACACAGGTTTTTTTTTAAGTAATTAAGGCAGCTCCGTCATCTCTTTCGATCTCTTCTCTGCTATCTTCTCGCTCATTTGCTGGGTGTTCTCCCGCTGTTCTTCCGATGTTGACTCAACGCTCTCTCCCGCTCTAATGCTGGGTGTGCGGTGTGCCACTACTTATATTGGCATGGGACGGGGTCACCGGGTGATGTCATCCAAAGGCCCCCACCCCTTATGTCATCACTGCCCGGGGCCTGATGGATCGGTGACGTCATAAGGGGTGGTCCTCCGGTGACTCGGCCCCATGCCAGTATAAGTAGTGGCACACCACACACCCAGCATTAGAGCAGGAGAGAGCTTTGAGTCAACATCAGAAGAGGAACAGAGGGAGAACACAGCGTAGAAGACCCAGCAAATAAGCGAGAAGATAGCGGGGAAGACCCGGAAAGTGGAGAAGAACCAGAGAGGGCTAGAAGACATCAGCGGAGAAGATCCGGAGAGGGGAGAAGAGATCAGAAGAGACGACGAAGCTGCCTTAATAAATTACTTTAAAAACCTGTGTACGGTGTTTTATTTTTGACACTTTTTTTCCGAGGTGAATGGGTGGGGGTACAATGTACCCCATACTCATTCACATAGGGTGGGGGGCCCCCTTGTTAAAGGGGGCTTCCAGATTCCGATAAGCTCCCTGCCCGCAGACCCCAGCAACCAACAGCCAGGTTTGTCGGGAAGAGGCCCTTGTCCTCAACATAGGGACAAGGTGCTGTGGAGTGGGGGGGCGCCCCTGCCCCAAAGCACCCACCCCCCATGTTGAGGGCATGCAGCCTGATACAGTTCGGGGGGGGGGGGGGGGGGGTTCTTGCTCGTCCCTACCCCCTTTCCTGACCTGCCAAGCTGTGTGCTCGGATAAGGGTCTGGTATGGATTATGGAGGGACCCCCACTCTGTTTCCTTTGGTGTGGGGGTTCCCCTCAAAATCCATACCATACCGAAGGGCCTGGTATGCTCTTGGAGGGGTAACCCATGATTTTTTTTTTTTTTAATTTGGCGTAGAGCTTCCCCTAAAGATTCATACCAGACACAGTGCCTGGTATTGTCGGGGATCAAAGCCGGATTCCTGTTCATTGAAGTCGGACATATGTCGGACTTCAAGTCGCAGGGCAAAGTCGGATCCAAAGCGGTACGACTGTCGTGTCGTACCAGTGTGAACGCAGCCTTACACAAAGAATTAATTGATGCTGGTCTACATCAGGACATTCTCTCAGGTACCATTTGAGTAGCACTAGCACCATGCATCACACTCACGATTGTGACAGCGGTGTGTGTACACAACCATATCATGATAAAATCTGCTAAAGAGTTTAAAGGCTAAGTTTACCTTTGAAAGAACATTGACTCTGCAGCCAAGGGACCCCAGTAGGTTAAAATACAATCTGCAGTTTTAAGGCTAAGTTCGCCTTAATAAATACTCATATTTTGGCAAAAAAAAAATGTGCATTTATTATATTTTCCCCCAGGAGTCTGCTAAGCATTGTACCCACAATCAGTGGATGGCAGGTGTAAAGTCAGGCTCCAGCAGACAAGTCTTACAGCTTTCTGCCCATACCTCCATACAGGCAGTCAGGTTGAAAGCTGTAGGGGCTTGTGAATGAACCACAAGGGCATCAGCGCCCTCACAGTCCACTTAGAACTACAAGCTGTATGCCAGGGATATGCAATTAGCGGACCTCCAGCTGTTGCAAAACTACAAGTCCCATCATTCCTCTGCCTCTAGGTGTCATGCTTGTGGCTGTAGGTGTCTTGCTATGCCTCACTGGACTTGAAGTTCTGCAACAGCTGGAGGTCCGCTAATTGCATAACCCTGCCGTATGCTGTTGTGGCAGATGGGACTTGTTTCCTTATTCACAGATTGCTGTGAATGAATGATGTGGCTGTGCGGGTGGAGCCCCACACATCTGCACTAATTTTGACAGCAGGTGTGGGGAGAGACCAAGTTCACCTTTAGCCCACGTTCACATTGGTCCAATTTGGCATGCAATTTGATGTCAAATCGCATGCCAAATCGGCGGCTATTGCCAGTAATGGCACATCTGAATCGGATGCAATGCTAGGCTCCTGCAGACACATCCTCAAGCTTTCTGTCCATACCTCCATACAGGCTTTTAGTTAGAAAGCTACAAGTGTCAGTGCACCCCACAAACAAAATTTCCCAGTCCCTTTCACACTGACACTCTCTGCCAGTGGATCCACCTGCTCAGTGGAGGACCTCTCTCTGCTGATCCCCGCATGGCTGCTCTGTGTCCGCTCTGCTTACGCAGAGCAGACACAGCCCACTCTCCTCTATGGGCGGTCGGATGTAAAGGGACCACCTGTCTGTTTACACCAGACAGCCACCCGATCCGCCAGACAGATGGGGAAACGGACCCCAATCTATCTGTTTTTGGCTGATAGAATCGGATGTTGGCAGGTGTCATCGGAAAAATGTCCATCGACACCTGACACTCTATAGAGGGCAATGGATGGTCTAGTTCAGTCCACCAAAAAAACGGACAGGCAGACCCAATCAGTCTGCCTGTGGGAAAGGGGCATTACCATATAGTCTGCAAAAAAAAAAAAATGATCCTAACAATTCATGTTAAAAGTAGGAGGGTTTAATTGCACACATTTGCAAATACGTAATATGTGAAAACTGTAGAGCCTGACCAAGGCTCCTCTGTATACTGCAGTTTATAACTATCTGTGAGAGTCTCCAAGTTGGAGCACATACAGTAAAGCAGTAGATACATTGAGGGCAGGAACTGTCATTGGACTATGAGTTTATGCAAATGAATGAAGCGACCGTGCAATTTTAAAGTGGTTCTAAAGGCAGAAGGTTTTTTTTATCTTAATGCATTTTATGTATTAAGATAAAAAAAAACCTTCTGTGTGTAGCAGCCTCCCCTAATACTTACTTGAGCCCCACCTCAAACCAAAAATGTTGCACAAAAGACTCAGCTGTCTGGGAATCTCCCTCCTAATTGGCTGAGATACAAAGTCAGTGAGCCAATGAGGAGAGGGGGGCGGGGGGGGGCGGGCCCGTGTCTGAATAGACACACAAGAGCAGCGGCTCAGCTCAGGTGCCCCTATAGCAAGCTGCTTGCTGTGGGGGCCAGGAGCTCTGGCAAGGGACCTAAGAGGAGGATAAGTGTTGCTCTGTGCAAAAACGGCTGCACAGAGCAAGTATGACATTTTTTTGTGTTAAAAAGTAACAACAAGACTTTAGTATCACTTTAAATGTGACAGCGGTATGGGAGAGGAACCCCCAACCACTGTCTCGGAAGGAGGGGGGACGATAGAACAAGTTACATGTTACACCTTGGCAAAATGGTGAAGATGCATCATCACTGATTCTAGCTATACTTGGCAGCAAAGAGGATGTGTCTCTTACTCTATGTGACCAATTCTACTGCTGTCCATTACAGCAGCCCCAGTGGCCAATAATTTGTTTTGTCCAGCTTAGCTCAAAGAAACTAAAATTGATCAAAGACCTGGAATTATCCTTTAAATGTAATTGCCATACCTGTAAGCCATTTGTGGTAAACTCCTCCACACCCCCCACCCAAAGCATGAGCTGCTGAGCTCAGCCATTAGCACACTACGCATGCACAGCTTTAGAGCTGGGGAAAGGACTCGCTCCTGTGATTCTGGGGCTGAGCATTCGACATCTGCCATGTCCTACCAACTAACCAGGACACAGAATGCACAAAAAATATGGGAGATTTTTTTTAGCCAGGCTTTGGGGGTGGCCTGCAGTTATGGCAATCACGTTAAGCAAGATTTTTAACCTACTGTGACCCCTTGACATAGTCCATTTTATCCCAAACTCCTCCTTTAATTTATTGTGTTTGCGAAAATTTTTGTATGAAGTGTTTTCAGAGAAATACTTATTACGAAAACAAGTCACACCACATTCACAGATAGCTATCAATCACCGTACAGCGACTTGTGAGTTTCTTGGCAAACAGCAACATAGTTGCATACAATGTAGTCTAGATGTCTAACTTGGCTTGACGCTCCGAACAATGACACTGAGAGCTAGACTCTGCTTGTTGTACTAATGAGCAGAATCTGGGGGGGGGGGGGGGTTCTATGTACAGTCACCTTAACAAAGATGTCACTGTAATCCAATGATTGATACCATGAGACATCACTGGCTGTATTTATTAACATTTGACAGCAGAATGCATAATAATATTAATATTATTATTATTATTAACCACTTCCTGATGAGGCCTTTTCTGGCATTTTGTAACAGTTTTTTTTTTTTTCTAGAAAACTACTTAGAACCCCCAAACATTATATATTTTTTTAAAAGCAGAGGCCCTAGAGAATAAATTACTAGCTTTTAAAAAAAATAAAAAAATATGTCACACAGTATTTGCGCAGCGGTTTTTCAAAAAAAGATTTTAGGAAAAACTTTTTTTTTTCAATTTTAATGCAAAAAAAATAAAAAAAATAAAAATACAAAACCCAATTGTCTTGTAAAATATAAAAGATGATGTTACGCCGAGTAAATAAATGCAAAACATGTCACACTTTACAACTGTGCATGCCCATGGAACAGCGACAATGTAAGTTTTACAATCCTTAGGCTACGCTTTAAAAGACTTTACAGGTTACCACTTTAGATTTACAGAGGAGGTCTGGTGCTAGAATTACTGTCGATGATCTGACAGTCGCTGTGATACCTCACATGTGTAGGAAGATGGCTGTTTGCGTGTGCACGTGGGACCAACTCATGCGTTAGTCTTTGCACAGGAGCACGGGGGGGGGGGGGGGGGGGGGGGGTGGGGGCACTTACATTTTTTATTTTAATGTTGTTTTAAAAAAAGAAAAAAAATTTTTAAATCACTTTTATTGCTATCACAAGGAATGTAAACATCCTTGTGACAGGTACTCTTTATGGGGAGATCTGGGGGTCTATAAAAAAAAAAAACGCCAAAATCCCTCCTCTGCCCTTAAAAGCATTCAAAAACAAGATCAGTGTTTTTGCATGCTTTTTGATTTTTTTTTAAAAATGGCGCCGTTGACATCCGTGTAGCCACAAGGATTGGTTTAAAGCCCACTTTAAAGGGCCGTTGACATCATTTCACCTAATTCCAGTTCATCTTGTTATTTCTTTTATTTATTACAGGTATTATATTACGCCGTCAATTTATGCCGTGCTTTACATAGATATTGTACATTCACATCGGTCCCTGCCCTCAAGGAGCTTACAATCTAAGGTCCCTAAAGCTGGATACACACTATACATCTTTTGTTGTTTGATTTCCTTTAGCTTTACCTTTAACCATGTAGTGCAAGGGCCTGCCTGATTGCATACAAATTGAAAGCGTTTAAGTCTGACCTCATATTGTATGGTTTTGGTAAATCTAAAGGAAAAAAAAAAAAAAAAATCTAAAAAAAAAAAAAAACACATTGTATAGTGTGTATCCAGCTTAACTCACATTCATACATACATACAAGGGCTGATTTTATACAGGAGCCAATTAACCTACCAGCATGTCTTTGGAGTGTGGGAGGAAACCGGAGTACCCGGAGGAAACCCACACAGGCACAGAAAGACTGTGCAAACTTTATGCAGGTAGTTCCGTGGTTGGGATTCAAACTGACAACCCTAGTGCTGGTGGAAGCCCTAACCACTGTACTGCTGCCAGTCTTCCTATATGCATTTGGCTTCTGATAGTGGGCAGCACAGTGGCTAAGTGGTTAGCACTTCTGCCTGGCAGCACTAGGGTTGTCAGTTTGAATCCCAACCATGGAAGACAAAGCAACTTATCAAACCTGGATGAAGATTAATTCACAGGTGGGAGCAAGTAAACAATGGTCTGCAGCACCCCCACACTTCTCCCAACTTTTTGAGATGAGACTGAGGAACACCTATCAGTAGGACACACCCCTTGCCACGCCCCCTTAAAAGGAAAACTGTACAAAAAAAAACACACAACACACAAACAAGATTGGTTAAACCCACAAGTGCTTTTTTACCACTACTAATTCTTTATATTGGCTTTTGGAATTTACAAATGTTGCAATTTAGAAATCAGATGAAAGGTTTAGCACTGGGAAACACTTAATAGATAAAAAGTGCATTTTATATACAATTATATAGATCAGACCAAAATGAGGGACAAATGAGGAGGGAAGAGGGACAGAGGGACATTGCTCCAAATCAGGGACAGTTGGGAGCTCTGCTTCTCCCCCTTACCTGGCAGCAAGACCGCCTTCAGCTTCTTCACCTTGGTCTCCGGACTGAGTTTATCTTCATGCTGGAAAAGACAGATGACATTTTCCATGAGAAGGACAGACAATGTGTGGAGATAAGAGACATGTGCACAGCACACTCCCAACACTCTGCAAGTCCATACAAACTCCAAGTGACACTCTCCAGACCTCCCCTCCCCCCCCCCCTGTACCCCAATACCATGGAACATCACCTACCTGTGGAGGCAGAAGGTACGACCTGAAGGTAGGTTTAGCTTGTTTCATGGAGAACATTGTGGATGTCTACACCAGGGATACTGCTGGAAGGTGTGATCCCTATGGAGGAGCTGTGATCCCTGCAATGTGCACTGACTGGATCCCTACAAGTTCAATTACCCTCCCTGGACTGGTGCAGCCTGTCCTTCCATGTCTGCGAGCTTCTGGCTTTTGTTCCAGCTCAGGCCAGACATTTCCCTCTCCCCCTGTGTCTCTCACTCCCACACGCACTTTGTATTTGCATTCTCACTGATTTCCTGTGACTGTGTCCCTCTCTCTTCACAGCCTGTGCACATGTGCAGAAACACCATCCATGGGCGCCGCTCATTACGTCCTGCACCGCCATCTAGTGTCCAAGAGCGAGACTGCAGCTTACAGGAGCTCTAAAGGCAGATCTTTTTTTTTTCTTCTACTTTAGAGTGAGGGAGCTCCATTCACATTTAATTATTTATTTATTAGATTTTTTTTTCTTCTACTTTGGATAGAGTGAAGGAGTTGCAGTCACGTTTAATTTATTTATTATTTTTTTTATTAGATCTTTTTTTTCTACTTTGGATAGAGTGAGGGAGCTCCAGTTACATTTATTTGTTTATTTATTTTTTTATTAGATTTTTTCTTCTACTTTGGATAGAGTGAGGGAGTTGCAGTCACGTTTAATTTATTATTATTTTTTTATTAAATCTTTTTTTTTCTACTTTTAATAGCGTGAGGGAGCTCCAGTCACATTTATTTATTTTTTAATTAGATTTTTTTTCTACTTTGGATAGAGTGAGGGAGCTCCAGTCACATTTTATTTATTTATTTTTTTATTAGATTTTTTTCTTCTACTTTGGATAGAGTGGAGCTCCAGTCACATTTTTTTGTTTATTTATTTTTTTGTTAGATTTTTTTCTTCTACTTTGGATAGAGTGAGGGAGTTGCAGTCACATTTTATTTATTTATTTTTTTTTTATTAGATCTTTTTTTTTCTACTTTGGATAGAGTGAGGGAGCTCCAGTCACATTTTATTTATTTATTTATTTATTTATTTATTTATTTATTTTATTCGATTTTTTTCTACTTTGGATAGAGTGAGGGAGCTCCAGTCACATTTATTTATTTATTTATTTTTTATTATATTTTTTATTTCTACTTTGGATAGAGTGAGGGAGCTCCAGTCACATTTATTTATTTTTTTTTATTATATTTTTTATTTCTACTTTGGATAGAGTGAAGGAGCTCCAGTCACATTTTAGTTTTTCCTTTTTAGTTTTTTGCCATATGTCCCTTTTGGGAAGACTCCAACAAGGGCCGGCACTGCCGCTGGGCAAACTAGGCAGCTCTCCTAGGTAGGGATGCCACCGCGTCCCTTTTAAACCCAAACACCTATGAATTACACAGGTTCTGAGGCTAATTTAACGCAGATAAGTGATTTTAACCACTTCAGCCCCGGAAGGTTTACCCCCACCCTTCCTGACCAGGCCATTTTCTGCGATACGGCACTGCATTACTTTAACTGACAACTGCGTGGTCGTGCAAGGCTGTACCCAAATAAAATTGATGTCCTTTTTATCCCCCACAAATAGAGCTTTCTTTTGGTGGTATTTGATCACCTCTGCGGTTTTTATTTTTAAAACGAAAAAAAGACCGTCAATTTTGAAAAAAAAAAAACAAGATTATTTACATTCTGCTATAAAACACATAGAAATTTAAAAAAAAATCTAATTTCTTCATCAATTTATGCCAATATGTATTCTGCTACATATTTTTGGTTAAAAAAATCCTAATAAGTGTATATTGATTGGTTTGCGCAAAAGTTATAGCGTCTATAGACTACGAGATAGATTCATGGACTTTTTTTTTTTACTAGTAATGGCGGAGATCAGCGATTTTTAGCGGGACAATTCGGACACCTAACTGACATTTTTGACACTTTCTGGGGGCCAGTGACACTAATACAGTGATCAGTGCTAAAAAAAAATGCACTGTCACTGTACTAATGACACTGGCAGGGAAGGGGTTAACATCAGGGGCAATCAAAGGGTTAAATGTGTTCCCTGGGAGTGCTTTCTTACTGTGTAGGGATTGGTTTAACTGAAGGAAGACAGAGATCCATGTTCCTGCTTAGCAGAAACGGGAGCCAACCCGCTGATTGGCTCCCGCTGTGTCCAATCACAGTGGGAGCAGGGCCCCAGTGGCACGCGCGTGCGCCCCCAGAGCTGAAGAAAAAAGTCTTGATTTTGCTGCTGCAGTATATGTACATGGGATGGTCCTTAAGTGGCTAAAGGCTGACCCTTTTTCATTCTACTTTGGATAGAGTGAAGGCGCTCCAGTCACATTTTTTTTGCTATGTGTCTCCTTTCTGAAGACTCCAATGCACTCTTCCCAACGCACACGTTCCTGTAAAAGTGGCTGTATGTCTAAGTGGGTGCTGAAGTGACCACCGGCTGAAACCGTGAGCAATCAGAACATGTCACCAGCACACCATGGGTCTCCAAAAAAAGGATCCAAAGCTTTATTCAGCGATCACATCGTTACAGCAAACAGCAGAGTTTTAGGGGCTTGCAGGACCCCTTCGTCAGGCATGTGTCAAAGTGTGATACAGAACAGAAAATATTTAAAGAACCATCCACCAATCAGTGAGCAAGAATGACCTCAGTCCCGCCCCATGACTAGGGTTGGCACCTTTTCTTCAAGCCAAACCTGAACACTTTAGTGGTGCACGGCAAGGCTGATGTAAAGGAGAACTCTGATGTAAGGGGGTTTCTGCTCACCAAACCTCCCACTTACATCAGATTTTCCAGCTTTCCCCTATAAATTAGGGTTCCCAAAGCCCCCCTTACATCAAAGTCCACAGAGCACACATTACATCTGAGTCCCTCTTACCTTAGTGTACTCGCTCGGAGGCAGGAGAGAGAAGGGAGGGAGGGGGGAGACTTCAGTCAAAGACTTTGGATGGTGAGTTCACTTACCCAAGGATGGAGGCTCAGGTATCGACACCTTTCATCCACAATGTATCTGCCAGTTGTTGAGCTTCAAATTTCCAGTCCACACATCCCTTTTCTGAGGCACAGAATGCTGGGGATTGGAGTGTGAGTAGGCAGACAGAGGGGTAGAGGTGGGAGGAGGAGCAGAGCAAACCCTCTCTTCTCTCCTGTCTGTGTATGGGGATGGGGCTCGTGCCCATCTCTATGCACTCAGTGGTTGTAGTACCCGGTTACTTGGGGAGTCACAGTCCATTATGAATATTGTGTCTGTGTTTCAGGCACTCTGACACGCTATTCAAAACCCGGACTTTCCAGGTGAATCCCAGACAGATGGCAACCATACCCCTGACGATTAGCCTCATGATTTCCCTGCTGTAATATACTCTCAGTTTAGCCTAAGCATGTGGCCATTACACACATTTACCTAGTATCTTGTCTTAAAGGGGTTGTAAAGGTAAATAAAAAATAAATAAAAATAACAAACACTTCTACACTTACCTACTCTGTGCAATAGAATTGCAGAGAGCTGCCGAGAACCTCCTCTTTTCGGGTCCCCCTGCCGGCGCTCCTGGCCCTTCCTTTCTGGCCAGTGCCCCCATGGGAAGCCGCTTCCCATGGGGGCACTCGTGCGTGCTCGCACCCAAGTCCCTCTGCTGCCTCCATTGACAGAGACAGCAGGACTCGGAACCGCCCCCGCTTCCTCATCACTGGCTTTGATTGACAGCACTGGGAGCCAATGGCTCCTGGTGCCCCAGCAAAGCCATAGAGACCCAGAAGAGAGGTGAGAGAAGATCTGCAGAAGTGCACGGTACTGGATTGAAGGAGGTCTCAGATAAGTAAAGGGGGGTTGAGGGGGCGATGCTGACACCTAAACATTTTTTACCTTAATGCAAGAAATGCATTAAGGTAAAAAACTTTTAGACTTTACGACCCCTTTAAGCCTATTTGATTGCTGTTTTACAGTATGTATGCAGGCTTATGTCATTATTTCTAAGCATATATATATATGGGAGGAGTATGACGTCATTATGATGTCAGGGGGCGGGACTGAAGTCATTCTTTGCTCACTAATTGGTGGATGGCTAGAAGAGGAATGAAGCAGCAGACAGAAATGACAAGTACACACTATAGAGGGATATGCTTTGTTCATATATAATGTCTGAAGTTTACAATCACTTTAAAGCGGAGTTCCACCCAAAAATGGAACTTCTGCTTTAAGGGAAGGTGACCCCCTGACATGTCACATTTGGCATGTCATTTTTTGGGGGGGGAGCGGAAACCCTCTTTTTAGAGCAGGGGTCTCAAACTGGTGGCCCTCCAGCTGTTCCGGAACTACAAGTCCCATCATGCCTCTGCCTTTGGGAGTCATGTTTGTAACTGTCAGCCTTGCAATGCCTCATGGGACTTGTAGTTTTGCAACAGCTGGAGGGCCGCCAGTTTGAGACCCCTGTTTTAGAGGGTTTCAGCGTCCACTTCCTCCCACGATTGCCCGGCCGGTCACAGCGCAGCTCGCGCATGCACAGTGCATACCCACAGTGACAATGCCGGTGTTCTGACATATAGTGTCCTCCTATCAGATAGTGTCCGCCCCGTACTGCGCAGGCGCAGCGCCTGCGCAGTACGGAGCAGCAGGAGATGCCGAAAATGTCTGAAGTTGATCAACTGATCATCAGCTGTACACGGCGCTCGGGCACCTGTTAGCGATGGCAGTGTAAGAGGGCCCCTCGCGGGCTCGCTTCGCTCGCCACGCTTCGGGCACGGCCTCGCTGCGCTCAGCAACTATTTATTCTAACTCTATGTCCACTTGGATAGTAGGGAATGATCCTGGACATAGGGTAAGAATAAATGCGCAGGCGCCGTGTACAGCTGACGATCAGCTGTTGAACTTCGGAGACTTTCGGCGTCTCGTTTGTCCTCCGTACTGCGCCTGCACAGTACAGGGCGGACACTTCTGGATAGGGGACTGTATTCGACAAGACACCGGCGCCGCAGAGAGGAGGGGGAGACGAGCAGGGCTTCGTTCCCCCACATCGCTGGACCCTTGCACAGGTTATGCCGCGTACACACGGTCGGACTTTTCGTCTACAAAAGTCCGACAGCCTGTCCGACAGACTTCCGGCGGACTTTCGGCGGACTTGCAGCAGACTTTCTAACGAACGGACTTGCCTACACACGACCACACAAAAGTCCGACGGATTCGTACGTGATGACGTACACCGGACTAAAATAAGGAAGTTCATAGCCAGTAGCCAATAGCTGCCCTAGCATGGGTTTTTGTCCGTCGGACTAGCACACAGACGAGCGGATTTCGGGGTCCGTCGTAGTTACGACGTAAAGATTTGAAGCATGTTTCAAATCTAAAGTCCGTCGGATTTGAGGCTGAAAAAGTCTGCTGAAAGTCCGGAGAAGCCCACACACGATCGGATTACCAGCCAGCTTTAGTCCGTCGGCGTCCGTTGGACTTTTGTAGACGAAAAGTCCGACCGTGTGTACGCGGCATAAGTGTCTGATTATTAAAAGTCAGCAGCTGCAGTATTTGTATACTGGCTGACTTTTATTTTATTTTTATTTTTTTATTGGAACTCCGCTTTAATATCAATTGAAAGGAAATCTGATGGCAAATAATTTTTCCATTTTGAATAGTTATGATCCCTAACATGTTTTATTTTTTTCTGCCATCTCTGTCCCCTTAGGGACGTTCTCCTCACTGTATACAGTGCTCCCAAACCGCCCCAAAGCAAAGACTCACTGAAATGAATGGGAGGCAGTTTTCAGGCGCTATTTAGAGGCTATTTCTAGCACTAAAACACACAGCAATAAAAACTTGACAAGTGTTCTAATCCCATTTTCTCCTTTCAGTGACCCCACCAATGCGTGGACATTTTCCCCTCTATTGACAACAAAGACTCTGGAACATTGTTTCCTTTGCCATGGTTATCCCCATATTTATGCACCAATTTTAAACTCTTTAGTTCACTGCAGTGTACCACAACCGGGGCTGCTGATAAGGCAATACAACTGATCCTATTGTACTGGGCCAAGGCCCCTTCAGCTAAACATGGTGGCCTAGGGCAGCTTTATTGTTAATTTCTGCCTAAATGAAAGAATGGATTTTACCAGATCACATCCTTACTTTTACTTGCTCAAGGCTTAAATTGCATTTCCCTGTTAACAGGTTAACAGAGGGGACCGGGAGGTGGGAGCAGAGGAAAGGCTTTTTTTCTAATTTTCGGGATGTAGGCAGATAAAGTCAGTGCTGCTTTTTTGCTGTACCCCGGGGGGATAGGAGGGGTTGGGGGGCCCTTGTCAGGAGGTCTGTATGGGGACCCATAATTTCTAACAGTAGCCCTGACCACAACTATTGGTACTATTTTAACTCATGCCACAAACATTAGATACATTTCAGCAGTCCCATCACCTCCTCTACCTGAGGATGGGTGCAGTTTGACATTTTTGCCCGGCATTGCTTACAGAACATTACCAGATGAGTAATATTTAATGCTATAGCCCAGTGGTATTCACTGATCAGCCTTCAAAAGCAGGGACATTTCAAAAGACAGACATTTCTATTGGCAACTATTCAAAAGCTATTTTTTAGCTCCCTTTTTTCCGACTTTCCTTTTACTTTAAATGTTTTACATCTATCTGATCTTACCCTAAGTGATTTCCTTCCTTCCTTCCTTCCTTCCTTCCTTCCTTCCTTCCTTCCTTCCTTCCTTCCTTCCTTCCTTCCTTCCTTCCTTCCTTCCTTCCTTCCTTCCTTCCTTCCTTCCTTCCTTCCTTCCTTCCTCTCCCTTCCCTTCTCCTCTTCCTTTCCTCTCTTTCCTTAAACCCTCCTTTGCTTTCACATTCTGTTCCTTCCCCATGTACCTTCCCTTACTTCCTTCCCCACCCCTCCATTTCTTTCCTTCCTCTTTTTTCTCCATTTCTTACTCCTCCTTCTTACTGCCCCTTTTTTTTTTACTACAGTTCCTCCTTTTTTCCTTTCACTTTGTTTTTTCTTACTCTTATATCTCTCTATTCCCTCCCTATCTCCCATCCATCACTGTAATACATTCCCCCACAACTACATTTCTTTATCGTACATCACAGGACACAGAGCACCATAATAATAATCTGGGTTTATATGTTACCTTCAGGTGATTGGACACTGGAAACCAATAGTAGGAAGGTTCCTCCCATATAACCCCTCCCACACAGGAAGTACCTTAGTTTTTTCGCTAGTGTCTTGAAGGTGATAGTCATGGGTGTTGAAGCTCTTCAAAATCCTTCAATGATATCCCAGTGAGGACAATATAATCGGATCCATTTGGATGACAAAAGAGAGCTAAAGTGAATGGTACCCGAGCCTCGGTTCAAGAACGAGATTTCGCCTGTAATGTGTCCTATATGGCGCTGGACCCTTGTTGATGGCATACCTGGTCTATTTCTTGCCCAAGGTAACCAGAAGGGTGCCTTACAGGTCCAAAGGTGTGAACCCCAAATAAAGGGGGACCCGGTCCTTGAAAGTCCTCAGAGGCGCTACCCACTGTGATGGGGGAAGATTGGGCCTGTTACAGGCCCTGCAGCGTGGACCGGTAAGTACTCCCTTTGGGATACCTAAAATCTATTTTTTCCCCTCTGTATCATGGTACTGTGTGTGGGCCTCTAGTCTGCACGCGCCTTGGGTATCGCTGTGTGACTGGAGTTACAGATGACAGCCGGTGGTGTGTACTTATGCAGATGTATGCCACGTGTGCGCGGTGGGCACGCATGGCGGGTGTGCGCCGCATGCCCGTGCACCAAGGGAGTGCTCGTGCACCACGGGTGTTCCTGTGTCGGCGTGCGTGTCGCGGATCACGTGGGGGTGCGCGTGACCATAGGTGCGCGCACACGTGCGCGGTGATGCCGGTCGTCAGTGCCAGATAACAGGCCTAATAAGAAGCCGGGGGTCCTGCCGTGCACTGTTGGGACACAGAGGGACTTGGGCACATGAGTCTGAAGGGTTTGTTGGACAGTTGCAACAAATTTTGCGGGGGTGTTTTTGTGTAAGGCTGTGATAGCTGCTATACACTGGATTACAGCTTATAGCTCAGAGGGAGTACTTCTTTTCCTCATCTTGTAAGCAATGTCTTCCAGAAAACGAGGTACAGAGAGCAAGGCAAGTCCAGGGGTAAGAGTACCTCCGTTGAAAACAGGAGACCAACTTCAGGTTGCTGCAGCCTCAGTCTCCCCTGAAAGACCTGCGGCATCTGGCCTGGCTGAGCCATTGCATTTGTCAGGCATGGCCACTACCAGTGTCCCTGCCTCGGCTTACGTTACTAAGGATGACTTAGCATCAGCCCTAGCTGGCCTTGAAGGCAAAATAGCAGGTATGATTGCCACGGTAACGCAGGGAGGGGAGAAACCTCATAGATCTCCCTCTCCTGAGCCTGGCCCCAGTGGAGAGTCACTTGAGCACCAGGACTCTCATAGCCAAATGGGTCCATGTGATCTGGAACCAGAGTGGGCAGAGGATTTGGAGGAAGTGGCCGTAAAGGATAAGGAGGAAGGAGAGGCTGAGGATTCCTCATCTGAGGATTCAGGTTCTGAGGAACCAATTTCAGCCTCCCATTCCCAAAAATTTTTATCCAGTCTCTAGCTGAAATTGGTAAGAGCCGGGTTTAAGTTACCCCCGGTTCAGGAGCCTGGACTCTCCTGTTCCACTTCAGGATCCTTGCGACCTCAGCAAGGTTCCCAGGCGTTCCCTTTGCATCCATTATTGGAGCAGGTGATTTACGCTGACTGGGATCACCCTGACAGGATATACTTGCCTCCGAAAAGGTTTTCCCTTTTATATCCTATCGAGGAAAAATTCAGGAAGAAGTGGGATACACCTTTGGTTGATGCTGCCATTTCGTAAGTGAATAAAAGCCTAACCTGTCCAGTGGATAATGCCCAGGTGTTTAAGGATCCAGCTGATAAAAAGCTGGAATCCTTGCTGAAAGCTTCCTTTGCAGTGGCTGGTTCAGCAGTACAGCCAGTGGTTGCGGCTATTGGTATTTGCCAGTCCTTGAAGGACCGTTTTAAAAAATTGGTTAGGAACCTACCCTTTCAGGAGGAATCTACCGAGGAATTTTCGGAGCTTCCTCGCGCTTTATGTTTTGCAGTAGACGCATTGAGGACTCGATCCAGCAGATGTCTCGTTTCGCACTACTGTCAATACATATGCGAGTCTTGTGGTTAAAGAACTGGTTCGGCTGTTTTCAGATGCTTGGGAGAAACTGATTAAGGACAGGTGGGTCATTTCTACTGTAACACAAGGTTACAAAATAGAGTTCCGGGAATTTCCCCCAACTCGAATTCTGGGGTCCAGAATTCCATCAGATCCAGAGAAAAAGAAATGCCTGTTCCTGGCCTTGGAGCATCTGGAAAAGCTGGAGGTAATTGTCAAGGTTACGCACAGAGAAAAATTCAAGGGGTTTTACTTGAATCTTTTCACAGTGCCGAAGCCGAACAGGGAGATAAGGCCCATTCTGGACCTCAAGTTCCTCAATTGCTTTCTAAACGTCCAGTCCTTCCGCATGGAGTCGGCCCGTTCAGTAATCCCATCCCTGAGAAAAGGGGATTACTTAGCGTCCATAGACATCAAGGACGCGTACCTACATGTACTGATCTTCGGTCCACATCAGAGATTTCTGCGTTTCGCAGTAGAGGGGCTTCATTTCCAATTTGTGGCATTGCCATTCGGTCTAGCCACGGCCCCTCGGGTTTTCACAAAGATTCTGGCGCCGGTGTTGCCATTCCTAAGGTCCCAAAAAATCTCAGTAGTAGGATATCTGATCGATCTTCTTTTAAAGGACCGATCTTGCTCCATCCTAGTCAAAAACGTAACAACAATGGTTCGTTTTCTGCGGTCCTAGGCTGGATTCTGAATGTGGACAAATCTGCCCTCCGTCTGGCTCAGGTCTTGGTATATCTGGGCCTGATCTTGGACACCACTCAAGAAAAGGTGTTTTTACTTCCCTTAAAGGTCAACTCCTTAGTGGAGCTTGTCCGAAAAGTAAAAAGAGAAGAGAGACCTTTGATTCAGATGTGCATGAGATTGCTAGTGTCAGAGAGGTTCCCAGAACAGACTCAGTACTAGGCGCCCTGGGGCAGTGGCGTAGCGTGGGTTGTCAGCACCCGGGGCAAGGCAAGTAATTTGCGCCCCCCCCCCCCAACCTGTGGACTTTTAGCTATCCCTGAGTCCCTTCAAATACAATAGTACTGACCTACCGGATTCCTATACTGACCACTACACTGAGAACTACACTGTCCACTACACTACATTGTCCACTACACTGACCACTATACTATACTGACCACTATACTACACTGACCACTACACTGACCACCATACTACACTACACTTGACCACTATACTACACTATACACTTGACCACTATACTACATTATACTGACCACCATACTACACTGACCACCATACTACACTGACCACCATACTACACTACACTGTCCACTATACTACATTACACTGTCCATTATACTACACTACATTGACCACCATACTACACTGTCCACTATACTACACTATACTGACCACCATACTACACTGTCCACTATACTACACTGTTCACTATACTACATTATACTGACCACCCACACTACACTGACCACCACACTACACTGACCACCACACTACACTGACCACCACACTACACTGACCACCACACTAACCACTACACTGACCACTATACTACACTGTCCACCATACTACACTACACTGACCACTACACTACACTGACCACCATACTACACTACACTGACCACTACACTACACTGACCACCATACTACACTACACTGACCACCATACTACACTGACCACACTACACTGTCCACTATACTACACTATACTGACCACCATACTACACTGACCACTACACTGACCACCATACTACGCTGACCACCATACTACGCTGACCACCATACTACACTGTCCACTACACTAACCACTACACTGACCACCATACTACACTGACCACCATACTACACTGACCACCATACTACACTGACCACTATACTATACTACACTATACTGTCCACCATACTACACTGTCCACCATACTACACTAACCACTACACTGACCACTATACTACACTGACCACCATACTACCCACTACACTGTCCACTACACTACACTATACTGACCAGCATACTACACTGTCCACTATA